>NC_135999.1:16343689-16368689 GCF_048128805.1 Centroberyx gerrardi | reverse complement strand
TGTGTGTGTGTGTGTGTGTGTGTGTCACAGGAGCGGGTGTTCCTCAGTGTGTCCAATTACATCTTCACTGTGATCTTCGTGCTTGAAATGATGATCAAGGTAACCATAACAATCTCTGAAAGGGCACTTCACTCCAATGTCATTTTCCTGTTTTTACTTAAAAAAAAAAAAAAAAAAAAAAAAAGCAATTTTGATCCCCGCCAGTGAAAGTTTTCGTCTAATTTTCCACCTCATATTATTTTATGATCTGAGTAATGTTCCTGGATCTGTGTGTGTGTGTGTGCGTGTGCGTGTGTGTGCATGTGTGTCAAGGTGGTTGCTATGGGCCTGTACTTTGGGAACGGTGTGTACCTGCAGAGCAGTTGGAATATTCTAGACGGACTGCTGGTGTTTGTCTCGCTGGTGGACATCCTGGTCTCCGTGGCGTCGGCGGGCGGCAACCGCATCTTAGGCATCCTGCGCGTGCTTCGCCTGCTCCGCACACTGCGACCGCTCAGGTAGATGTATGAGCCGTTTTTCTGTCTTTCTATCTGTCCATTGATATTATCTAGTGTATTTGTGTGTCTATGTGTGTGTGTGTATGTTGAAGGGTGATAAGTCGTGCTCCGGGGCTAAAACTGGTGGTAGAGACTCTCATCACATCTCTCCGACCAATCGGAAACATCGTCCTCATCTGCTGTGCTTTTTTCATTGTGTTTGGAATACTGGGAGTCCAGGTAAAGTCATTTACTGTTCTATTACACCATTCATACCCAGCCAACATTCACATTCAGCTCTGTTGGCTTTAGCTTTTGGTTACAATAGTTTGATATGTTGGCATTTGTGTGTGTGTGTGTGTATGTGTTCATGCATCTGTCTGTGTGTGCAGTTGTTTAAAGGGAAGTTCTTCTACTGTGACGGGCTCGATGTCAGTAACATTACCAATAAAACCCAGTGTCTGGGGGCGGGGCATCGCTGGACTCGACGCAAGTACAACTTTGACAACCTGGGACAGGTTTGTCTCACCTGCACACACACACACACACACACACACACCTACACACAGAAAAATAAAAGTGCTCTCCGGAACCGAAAGTGATTCGTCGGAGTGATGCCGTAGAAGAACCGTTTCTGGCTCCACAAAGAACATTTCAGACCGAGGTTCTTTAAAGAACCATTTCTGCACTCCTTTGCTTAGACACCTGCATTGTGTTTTTGTTTATCTGCCCTTGTATAGCCTCTTTTGCAAATGCACAATATATACTATGGAAGGGGTTTATTTTTTTTCCGCATTTTCCATAAGATGAAAGGTTCTTTGTGGTTCTTCTGTGACATCACTCCAAAGAACCATGTTCCGTTCCAGTTTGCACCTTTAACAAAATGATTGATAGCAAACAAATTACATTACTTTTTGAAGGAAGATAACAAATTGCTGTATATATTAGCGCGCTACAACAGTCAATTTTTCCAAAATGTAATCGTAGCATTTTGGAAATTAACTCGTGACATGAGGGGTCTCACTGTTACAGGCGCTGATGTCGCTGTTTGTACTGTCGTGTAAAGATGGCTGGGTCAGCATCATGTATGACGGCCTGGATGCTGTGGGAGTAGACCAGCAGGTAAGATGCATACACACGCATAGGGAGAGAGCGAGAGAGAGGGGAAGAGAGAGAGAGGGAGAGAGGAAGAGGAGTGTGTAGGATAGAGTGAATATTAGGACGACGTACAACCCTGTCAGCCTCTGTGTATTGTATTTCATTGTTCTGCCGTATGGTTTTGTTTCACGCTCAGGCAGCACTGGTTCTTTTTGTTTCACGGAGAAAGGGAAACATTTCAGGAGAGGAGGGAGGTGTAAAGAAAGAAAGAGAGGCGGATAGATAGATGAATAGATGTGACTTGACAGTGCTGGCAGTTTGGTTGCTGACTCAGGACTTGCATTGTTGTCTTCTTGTTTATGTTCTCTTATTTTCTTCCTCTCCACCTTTTCCTTGCTCTCTCCCTTCACTCTTGCTCCTCCTCTTCTTCTTTGTCCCTATGCTACCCCCCCCCCGTTCTCTCTCTCTGTAGCCGATAAGGAACAACAACCCGTGGATGCTGCTGTTCTTCATCTCTTTCCTCCTCATCGTCAGCTTCTTTGTGCTCAACATGTTTGTGGGCGTGGTGGTGGAAAACTTTCACAAGTGTCGCCAGCAGCAGGAGGAGGAGGAGGCCCGACTGAGGGAGGAGAAACGACAAAGACGCCTGGAGAAGAGGAGGAGGAGTAAGAGAGAGGGAGGAAGGGAGGGAGAGAGGGAGGGAGGGAGGGAGGGAAATGTGAGAAGAGGAGGAGTAGGAGAGGAAGGGAGGGAGAGGTGAGAGGTAAAGGGGAGAAGAAGTACCGACATGCATGCTTTATGAATATGCAGTGCAACATGTGATAAACCTCTCTTTATGAACATATGCATAGTTTATACACACATTACACTCAGATACACACACATAACATTGTAGTACACACAGTCTCTTTTTTCTGTCTCTCTCTCTCTCTCTCTCTGCCGCTGTCTCTCCATCTCTGTTTCTCTTTCTGTGTCTTCCTCTCTCTTTACCTCGTTTCTATCTAACTTGCTGTCTGTCTGTCTCTCTGTCTTTCTCTCTCTCTGTCTCTCTGCAGTGTAATCTCCAGTAGTGCTTTCCTCCTAGTCAGTTAACTGTCTGGCAGCAGACAGCGAGGGTTTCTGCCCAAAGACACCTTGAGGTGCCATGGAGTGTGTGTGTGCGTGATGGATAGGATTGAATTCCTGAGGTGGCACTTTTTATCTGTACACACACACACACATGCAGACTCACGCACACACCAGCTCGTTGGCTGGCACCTACTTCATCAGTGACTTCATAGCCCATACCATATTTTTTTCTTTCAGAAACATTTTAATGACCGTGTGTGTGTGTGTGTGTGTGTGTGTGTGTGTGTGTGTGTGTGTGTGTGTGTGGCGCAGGGGCCCAGGAGAAACCATATTACGCAGACTACTCCCCATTGCGTCGAACCATCCACACTGTGTGCACCAGCCACTACCTGGACCTCTTCATCACCATCATCATCTTCACAAACCTCCTCACCATGAGCATGGAGCACTACAACCAGCCACAGGTAACCATGGCAACAACACCTGCTACCTGTCCTAGAACCATAGTAATGACGCGGTATGCAGTGGTACTTGCAGTGGTATGTGCAGTGGAGTTGCAGTAGTAGTTGAGGCATCCAGTACTGCACTGCAGTAGCCATGCTAAGCACTAGTGTGTCTGTGTCTGTGTGCCCCGCAGTACCTGGAGGAGATACTCAAGTACTGCAATTACGTCTTCACGCTGGTTTTTGTCATCGAGGCCATTCTCAAACTCATCGCTTTTGGCCTGCGGCGTTTTTTTAAAGACAGGTAGTCACACGAATACACGGACACTCACAAACATACAGGTTTATCCTTAAAAACACTGAAGCTGTGCGTGTGTGTGTGTGTGTGTGGTGTGGTTTGTGGTCCATGTGATGTGTGTGTGTGTGTGTGTGTGTGCATCTGGTGTGTGTGTGTGTGGTGTTTGTGCCTAGGTGGAACCAGCTGGACTTAGCCATTGTGTTGTTGTCCATTATGGGAATCACACTGGAGGAGATAGACCTGAATGCTTCCCTGCCCATCAACCCCACCATCATACGCATCATGCGAGTCCTGAGGATAGCGCGAGGTACACACACACACACACTCACTCACGCACTCACACACACACACACACACACACAAACACGGCGTGTGGCTGCCGAGAGCTAACACCATTACAATGTTTCAGTGTTGAAGTTGTTGAAGATGGCTACGGGAATGAGAGCTCTATTGGACACGGTGATGCAAGCTCTGCCCCAGGTAAGAAGTGATACTGATGCTGAAAAAGAAAATAAGCGTTTCTCAAACTATAAAATCTGAGCACAACCACATGACTTAATTCCAGATTCCATGATGGTTCCGAAGTTTTAGATTGCAATAAGCAAAGAGCAATAAAGCTTTGTAGTCTCTGTCTATGGCCCCTTTTTATCTGTTTGTGTGTTTGTGTCTCTCTGGGCATATACGTGTTTTTTCTATGTATCATATACTGTATATATCTGTGTGTGCATGTAATATGTCTGTCTAGGTGGGGAATCTGGGTCTGCTCTTCATGTTGCTGTTCTTCATCTATGCTGCTCTGGGAGTTGAGCTCTTTGGAAAACTGGGTTAGTGTGTGTGTGCGTGTACGTGTGTGTGTGTGTATGTGAGTGTGTGTGCAGATTTGTGCGTGTGTCGTGCCTGTGCCTCAGCTGACACTGATGAAATATCCATGAATTACGTAACAGCCGTTAATTTTGTTACGTTGCATACATTAATTATGTCAATTATATCAATGTTCTGATCAGTGCTCTAATCTATACTCAGCTCTCTCTCTCTCTCCAATCCACTCCTCACCCCTTCCTCTCTCTTTTATCTAACACTCTTTTTTTTTCTGTTCCTCCTCTTTCCAGAGTGTTCGGACGAAAACCCATGCGAGGGTCTTAGTCGCCACGCTACGTTTGACAACTTTGGTATGGCTTTCCTCACGCTGTTCAGGGTCTCCACTGGGGATAACTGGAATGGAATTATGAAGGTAATTTCTCTCTCTCTCTCCCTCTTTTCGTGTGTGTGTTTCACATTTGGACACCTATCTCACTTTGAGTTTCCAGGAGGATGAAGTGAGGACGAAGCACACGTGTTTGTGTTAGCATCCGTTATGAGACAGGCGTTGCATTAGGCAGAGAGCAGATCAGTGTTTTTCCTGACAGACTAAGAGCTGCTGACAGTCGAGGGTTACAAGGGTGTGTTATTGTTCTGTGAGAGACTCAAGGTCTGTCATGCTCAGATCAACATCTCCCCCTGTTGGAAAAGAGGGGAAGTACAATGTAGTGCACAAATACCCAAGGATATCACCTGAGCCCCCCTTCTCTCTATCATCAATTTGCTTCATCGCTTCCATTATCTCTCTCCTCTCGTCTTACCCCGCCCCCCGATCCTCTCACCCATCCAGGACACACTGCGTGATTGTCGTCCGGAGGATCGCCACTGTCTGACCTACCTGCCGCTGATCTCTCCCATCTACTTCGTCACCTTCGTCCTAACGGCTCAGTTTGTGCTGGTCAACGTGGTTGTGGCCGTTCTGATGAAGCACCTGGAGGAGAGCAACAAGGAGGCGCTGCAGGACGAGATAGATGAGAGGAGAGAGAGGGAGGAGGCCAACCAGCGCCTCAGTAATGCGTCTATGGGCGGAGACCAAGGGCCAAATGTAGACACACCTGCCCAGGTACTGACAGAGAGTGTGTGTGTGTGTGTGTGTGTCTGTGTGTGTGTGTGTTCATTTGTGTGTAAGGGAGTGGAGGTGATAATAACGACAGTGATGATGATCTTATGTGTTTGGTGGCAGGTGCAGATTGAGGAAGAGGAGTGTTCCCATGGCAACCTGCTGAGTATGGGACGCATGCTTTCTCTCCCTAGCGACAGCTACATTCAGCCACTCAGATGCTCCCCCTATCCTCCCATTGGCCATGAGGCCTACTCCGGCTGTAGCTACTCAGGTAACCAGTTTTACCGTCACAGCTAAATTAGGGAATAGTGCTGTTTTTTACTATAGTACAGACAAAAATGAATTGTTATAAATATTATTGCTTTCAGAGATTGGATAGATGACTATGCATTATGCACTTGAGATGCAGTGTGGAACAAAGAGGCCCTGTTGTTACAGGCTTTAACAATAGAGCACTCAAGTGTGTCGTCATTTTTCAGCCCAAAAATAGAATTCCGGATCATAGCCAAAATTCACCATTCAAAAAACCCACAAGGTTTTAAAAGATCGGCCCTACTGGAGTCTGTGGTTGACAGGCTTTTTTCCTTTGAACCTGGGTTTCTCAGTACGTATCCCTCTGTGTTGAGGATGGAGTTTTTGAATTTTGAAGCCAAATTTAAAAAATCACAATAAATCATCAATCATACGTGAGTGTGTTCATATAGCCGCCCGACATGCGTGACCCCACTTTTTGCCTGTTTTGAGCCACTTAAAAACATGTATTGTATACCAAATGCAATCTTTTTTCACACATAGGAAATACTAAGGGCTTGAGTTCTGATCACTGAGAAAGGAATTCTCCATTCATTTGATCCATAGACAAACATTTCTGGGGAAAATGAGCACTTGAGTGGTCTATACTGTAGCGTTTTTCTGTTTTTCTGTTTTTGTGTCTCTAACCTACGCCCCTCTGCCTCCAGGCTCCATGTCGTCGCTGGGCTCCAGCGGGGCCGGCTCGCTGCTGCAGGTTCCAGGAGCGTTGCCCTCCTTCAGCCATGCTTCACTGGGGTCCGGACGCAGCGCCAGGCCCGTCATACACCTCAGCCCCTTGCAGAGCCTAGACAGACACACCCCCTCCAGCGGCAGACCCACCCCACACAGACTCAGTCCAGCCCACAGTATCGATGGATACAGGTTTAGTCCGGCCCATAGAATAAACAGACATCGGCTTAACTCATCTCACAGTATAGATGGATACAGGCTTAGTCCGGCCCACAGCATAAACAGACACAGACTTACTTCTGCTCATAGTATAGATGGATACCGGCTTAATCCAGAGCACAACAGAGACAGACCGAAACTTAGTTCTGCCCACAGTATAGACAGACGGTCCTCACTGAGCGCCACCCTCAGCGCCAGCAGGCAGTCTCCTCATTGGCTCAGTCCTGAAGACAGTTTAGATAGAAACAAACTAAGCCCCTCCTATATTCCAGACAGTTCAATCCCACAGAGACCAGGATCCTTCCGCACTGCCAGCAAACAGTTGAGGAGACAGGTATGTTAATGTTTATTCTATTCTATTCTATTCTATTCTATTCACACTACAGCATTTAATCAAACTTATTTATATAGCATGTTGAAAAACATGTTGTCACACTTTACACAACCCAAGTCCATTATACAATCAAAACTGTGCATGGGTGTGTGTGCTGGCGTGTGTGTGTGTGTGTGTGTGTGTGTGTATATGCATATGTTCTGTCTGCAGGAGGCTGTGCGGTATGACTCACTGGATCAGAGCTGCAGTTCAGCTGACGATCTCGGGGAGTCCCACCTCTCTGTGCCCTCGGCCTCTGCCAGCCCCCGACGCCAGCGCTCCTCCAGCGTACACACGCTGAAATATACAAACCCCCAGAGGGTGATCTCATGCAGAGGCCACAGCCGGAGCCACAGCGAGGCCACCGGACGAGAACTTATACCCGAACAAACCATCTGTCATACGCAGGCAGAGACAGACGCTGAGATGAGGCCTGTCAGCCCTCAGAGCATGTCCAGTCTGCAGGTTCCCGGTCCTGAAGCAGTGCTGTCAGCCGGCCCCGGGCTCTTCACCTCCAGAGCGGCGGGCCCGAGCCCCGGCTCTGACCCCGGCCCCCAGTTAGACGACGCCGACGAGGAAGTCAGTCGCATTAACAGTTCTGTTCGCACACACTCACAGACACAACTTTCTCCCAGCTCCTCACACAAAAGCAGACACCTTACTCCCGGCCCGGGGGAGCACAGGAGCCGTCTCAGCCAATCGGTGTCTCCGGTTTCAGGCAGGAACAGGAAGCAGAGGATGAGCCCGCCTCCGGGGGAGGAGCCAGTTACCATGGCAACCCAGCTGATGGACAGCAGTGTTGAGCTGAGACGGCGAACCCTGTCCTTTGACGCCACAACCCCCTCTCCCCACCAACCAGAGGGCAGTTCTGTGGACGACTAAGCGAACCCAATGATGCAGGATTGGCTATTCTCTAAGGGGGAGGAGCTTAATGTGCTGGTTGAACACATGAGAGGGGCAGGAGTCACAATCTTAAGGAGGAAGAACACCTGCATCCTGTTTCAGGCCCTGCCCCTCAGCTCCTCCCATCCAATCACAAGGTTTTTCACAGGGTGTGTGAGCAGAGTTCTTTCAGACTTTGTGTGTGTATGCATCCGTACGTGTGTGCGTGCGTATGTGTTCAAAGACTTTCCCCTTGTGCTGATTTGCACACAAGATGCACACAAGAAGACGTTTCCTTTTCTTCTATCATAGTCCTAGCTTTAGTTCAGACATAGCGCCTCAGCTATATTTACTCAAACACCCTTTCAACCCTTTCCCTTGCTTGCTCTCTTCCTTCTGCCCTCACTCTCATCCTCTTCCCTTGCACCCTAAGCCTAGGTCACACTACAAGAAGCTCAAATGTTGCGAGGGCAGTTCAGGCTAAACGACTGGTCTGCTGGCCGTCCCGTCAGGAAGCTGTTCACACTAGGCGACGGGGCAAATGTGGCCATCACACACATGAAGACGAGAGATCACACACTACACGATTCTGTCATTCAAAAATGTTTTCCATTATTCATCCAGAATTTGCTGTACATACAACTACAGAATAGGTGTACCGTTTTTCAGGGTACAGAAGCTACAGCTTACATTTACATTGCAAATGTATTTTGAAATTATGTCATTACAAAGTTAACATTAATGAAGAATTTTGTACAAGACTTCTTTCACTTAATTTGTAACTGCATACCTGATCCAGGCACATTTTATATGAGATTTATTCCTCCAAACGTATAGCAACTTATCAAAAGTAGAGCAAGTGGAGTTGGGAATCTTGCTAATGTACACTGTCTGAGTGGGAGTTGTTCTTGTTAAAAGTGACTTCTCTTCCAGTTAATTCTCTTTTTCTTCCCCCTTGAGCTAAACTGCCTTTGGCTGTTGTCAGGATCGCTCTCAGATTTCATTCTTGGTGCGTCTTGGCCTGTCAAAATCAAACATGTTTGAACAAATCTTGTCAAAAGGGCCAGGGTTGGCAGTCTTGAGCACACTACAGGATCATCTGCGGGCCCAAGTGCCCCCCACCCCCCCAAGCCCCGACTCACCCTGACATCTAGTGTGACCTAGGCTTTTGTCTTCTCTACCTCGCTTTTCCTTATCCCATCCATCTGAATGTTCAATTCAATCAGCTTAGGTTTCTTACAGCTGCCCCACCTCTTGTTTCCCCTCTCTCAAATAGTTTTCCCCCTCCGCTCTCCCTTTCTCTGTCTTAGTATTCTCAGGGTAGAGGTAGTTCAGACACAGGTGAGTGTGAGTGTGTGTGATCAGAGACCTGCGGGCCGACTGCAGAGTCAGATCGCCCCCTGCTGTCTAGAGCTGTAGTGTGCTGGAGCTGGCCATCTCTCTGGATTTTTGAAGGCATGAGATTGTGTGGATGCAGGGCTGCAGTTCAGAAGGAGGCAGATGCATAGAAGGGCTTATTCAGGTGATATTATGGCTTGTAATACTTTATAGAAAAATGGCTAAGAATATATTTTATTAACACAGCATCAAAGATATGAGAACTACACAGGTGAATTTCTACATTTTTGAATGTCAGTTTATCTACTGGTGATGTTGATGAGGATGGATGATGATGTTGACAGTGATGTATGATGATGATGATTTTGGATGATGATGATATGATGATGATGTAGATTTTGATGATGATGTATAATGTTGATGGTGATGTTTCACTTCCTGCCGATTCCGTAAAGCAGGGAATGATGTCAGCTAACCTGCAGCAACATGATTGGACAGTGCTGGAATAAAACCACTTTCTGTCTGACTTTCCTTCGACTCTATAACCTTGTTTCTAATTCCCCCGCCCCCTCCCCCCCTATATAAAGAAAAAAGTACAGTAGAAAGGGCTGTAGTGAGTCTTTTAATCCAAAAATAAGGCCAACATAGCTGCAGCTGTTAATGAATTCTACATAACATGAGTAGCCAGTCTAATTATGGCCCCCCAATGGATGCTGATTAATATGCTAAACACATCCTTGGATCTCAGTCTCAATACATAAATCTATTAAAAGAGACTCACATTACAGCTAGATGGAGATAAGAAGAAGTGATTTCAAGACAGTGTGGACAAAGCCAGACCCACAGTTGTGGTTGTGGATACATTTTATTTTTCATATTTCATTATTCCACTTCAGCATATCACAATAAAATATTTAATCACATGAATATTTCACACTGAAACACTATAGCATTCAGAATGCATTAAGCTGTCCTGCCTGTATTTCTCTGCCAAGAAAATGCTCCAAATTTCTATGAGTCCTTCCCCCACGACTCATTCGCTCCCAGTCTATTGGTCAAGCCAGCTGTCTGTCTCAGTTTGGGCCAATGAAACCCACAGGTCTCTAGGACAGCTTGTGATTGGTCAGACTGACTAAAGGCAAACAGAAGCAGATGATGTTAAACGGAGCTACACAGCTTCAGACGTCTTCGCAGCCCTCCATATTGCCTTCCCAAAAGACCTTAAATCCCCTTATAAGGCAGCTGGAGCATCATCACTGATCTATATCTATGATAATCTGCACCTCACCATATGAACATGCAGTCAAGGTGTGTGTGTGTGTGTGTGTGTGCGCGTGAGTGTGTTTCCCGGTGTGCATGTGTGCGTGTTTCCAGGTGTGAGTGTGCATCCGTGTTTGCGTAATATCTGTGTGTGTATGAACAGAAGACAGTATTCTGACACAGAGGGTTACAATATTCTAAGCTGACTAAGCTGAGCCAGCAGTTGCCATGGTGAAAATAGATCTTACATCACATGACCCAAATTCTGCCAATCCCAGGAGAGGATGAAACCCACTAAACAACAAGCAGGAAGTACTCCATGCTCGTGCTGCATGTGATGTCAGCTCACCTCACACCTCTACCTTCTCTCTCTCTCTTTCTATCTATCTCTCTATCTCTCTCTCTCTCCGCTCTTAGAAGGCAGGAGCCATGGGTCTTTGCTGTGTGAGTTTCTGGGGGTCCAGGGTTTCAGTGAAGGGCGGGGCTTGATAGGGGTTGGTGGTTACTATGGTGGCTCCGTTGGCGATGGGGTAAGGTGTCGCTCGAGCGTTGCTGGGGGCGGGGTCCAGGTGTTGCCATGTGAACAGGGCCATGTTGGTGCCGGATAAGAAGCGCCGCAATGCGCTCAGCGTCAGCACAGCCTGTTAGTAACATGCACATACACGCGCACACACACAGACAGACACACACACATACACACACGCACAGCATTAGCAGAGCCTGCTAGTAGCACATTTATTTGCATTAGCACCACATGATTACTGTTACACAAACACATATCTGCACACACACACACACACACACGCACACACACACACAGCTTGGTTATAAGTACAGTTACACAAAAAGGAAGGAAGGAAGCTAGAAGAAACAAGCAGCTACAGCTTAACTTCTCCAAATCCTCTGGCAGTAAGATCCATGGCTGCTATGAGCTTGGTGTTAAGACGGTTTTTAACAGTTTACCTATGGATGGTAATTCAGTTTCTTCCAGAGAGCTTGTGACTGCATGAGCAATACCATCAGGACAGTTTATGACATTGTGCTTCATGGACCTTCACGCATTATAATAAAAGCAGATTAACCACAAAGGAACTCACACACTACCCGAGTGCAAATCCAAGAGGAGCGAACACTCTTATGGCTTTGTGACTACTGCCAACCCCCCAACTCGATAACTCAGTCGACTTTGTAACAGTGAAACAAACGTGACACTGCCCAAAATATCACAATGTTAGGTTCAGATATGCCCTCAATCAGCTGTTAACATAGAGACAGAGGTCAGACTCAGTGTGTGTGTGAGAGAATGTGTTAGACTAGCGACAGGGTGGGAGGAGTCCTGGGCAGCAGCCTCAGCTTGTCCTCCATGAAGGCAATGTTCTTAAATCTGTTCATTGCCAGCAGACACTGATAGACCTGGAATACACACATACACACTGGTCAGACACAGATATGACACTGGCCAGACACACACACACACGTTCACACACATACAACCACATCCACAGAAACATAAACATACAGACCCAGGTGAGGATGGAGAAGAAGCAGAAAGCGATGGTGGCTCTGGCAGCGTCGGAGCCCTGGGCCAATGGCAGTTCATCTGGAGACGTTGCCTGCCACTGATTGGCCAGAAAACAGAAGCCGACGAACCACAGGAAGCTGGCCGAGGCTGGAGGCAGGACAGAGGAGGAGGGGTCAGACCTTTGAGTATAGGTAGCTAAAAGTATGTGTGTTTAGGTAGCTGCAACTACATGTGCAGGCCATGATGTGTGTGTGTGTGTGTGTGTGTGTGTTAATGTGTGTGTGTGTACCAGAGAAGATCAAGTCCAGGAGGACAGCGCGCCGTCTGTCCCTGACACTGCTGATGGTAGGAAAGTAAATGTCCAGGATCATGAAGCAGATGCTGCCCAGGAAACAGGCCACGCCCACAGTAACACCATAGTTACAGGCATCGGCGTTGTTGTTGAAGACGCAGAGCAATCGCTCGCTTCCGATGTTGATGTATCCCTCATTCACGATACAGCTGAACACCACCATGGAGAAAATCTGCAGGGGTGAAGAAAAGAGGGAGAGGGGCAACGTGGTGAGAGAGAAGAGCCGAGAGAGGGACGAGCACAGTAGAAAAATAGCAGTTGGTTGCTTATTATCTGACAGGTAGGCTAGAATTAACTCACACATATGTATGAATACCTTCCATTCCACATATGCGTATGTACGTGCAAGCATGCACTCACACACACACACACACACACACACCCACCCAAACCCAAATGAACACAAACACCAACACATGCTGTGCTTCTATTTAGTGTGTGGAGTGAGTGTGTGTATGCATGTGTGTGTAAGAGAGAGAGAGAGAGAGAGAGACCAAATATAACCACACAAAGGACACTTTCTACCCTAAATGTCAAGAAATATTTCCTAATTTTACCTCCGTCAGAAAAACAAAAGTTATCAATAGTGTTGGGTGAGGATGAAAGGCCAATGACATTGGCTGCTAAATATGTCACGGCTTGCCTTAACCTCAGAGAGAGGCTAGGCTGTGCTATTCTGTTATGTTGTGCAATATGCAAATAAAGACAACAAGTTTCCGAGAATGGATATGATCAGTTAGGCCTACGAGTCATGAACTGCTGTAGAATGATCCTATCATTTTATTTAAAATTGATTAAAGTTACTGTAATGTTCTCAGTTTATCCGTGTTCAATATTGTTTGTGCAATTACCACATATATTCCTTGCAAATGCTTTGGCAACACATACTGTTTTGTCCTACCAATAAAGCCTGTTTGAATTGAACGGAACTCAATTGAGTGAGAGACAGAGAGAGAGAGAGAGAGAGAGAGAGAGAGCTGTTAATTTGTGTGCATGTGTTAAACTTGCTATACATCCTTGACATCCTTGAAATCCAATATCTCCATGAGTCTTTCCTGTACAATAATTGCTATACAGAGACACACAGCACCACAGCGGGGAGAGGATAAAGAGCGGGGTTAGACACTGGTTGGGGTGCAGTTATATCCAAATCGCTCGTATTAATCTCGTGTTGGTGACACAAAGGGGCTCTGGGTGAACATATGGTAGCCTAATCGGACGCTTCTCGTGCAGCTCCAGCCTGCAGGCTGCATCACTGAAATGTATTTTCTGTCTATTAGACGGAGGTGCTAATATCGTGGGGAGCGGAAAATAATAGCACAATATCAGACATGCTTTAACTCGAGGCTACTCAGCCTTGTAGAAATATCTAACCTGGATAAAAACACACGAGCAGAGAAAGAGAGGGAGGGAGACCTAGAGAGAGAATGAGAGAGAGAGAGAGAGAGAGAGAGAGGGGGGGCGCAGGTAGGCCTGTCTATTGCTTGTAACACATACATTGCAGAGGCTTACCCAAGACAGCAGTCTGAGGATGGTCCGGGGATGCGTGAAGAAGGCGACCGGATCGAAGGTGGCGCTCCCGGCCTTCCCGGCGCCGTACGCGCCCGCTGGCTCCATCCCTCCGGGGTTTCTGCTGCCTGGCGGCGGGTGAGAGAGGACGGTCGTCACGGCGGAGAGATGAGCGGAGCGGCGGCGTCTTCCTCCAGCCTCGGTGTGAAGTCACACCGCGTCACTCGGAGCAGCGCGGGTACACGGACTACACTTCGGAATTAACTATGAACACTCATTATGGTTTTAAATTCAGTGTGATTAATTAACACCATTAGCATATGGTGTGATGCTTTAAAAATCATCCTCGTGTTCATTATGTTTCCGACATCCTAAGCCAATAAGGAATATTTTCTTTCTTTTCTACTCTAACAAGAAATTACAAGGCTATTCCTATAATATTCATATAGGTATTATCGTGACTTGGTCTGCAACTTAGTGAGTTTTTAATGATCTTATCTTACATTATGGTATGCCTATTGTTTTATCTGCTATGGTGTCACTATCATATTCCATATCCCATACAGGCGCTTATTGTGTGTCTGTAGTGATTTTATTGTGATATTTCCGTAGCCTACGTAATGCTATTTTTTAATCTCCTGGTATTACTATAGGATTTCTTGTGGTATCATTTTTTGATCTATGTATCTGTATGCTATCTTAAAGTTTTGCATGTAAGGGTTTTTGTCGCCACAGTCATTGCAATTTAGTTTAAGCCAACATCACACTGCTTTAAGTCTGAATTCCCAAGATCAACATTACACTGATATTGAGGTTTAAGTAAATGAAAAACCTTACAGTCGTCAGGTTTTGAAATGAAGACTTTATTGGATCTGGTTGGCAGGTGGTTAATGACAGCCTACAGTTGATTGGATAAAACCAGTTCCTTGTTCAGAAAGTAGCACAATTGGCAAAGTACAGAAAAGGTATGACACACACACGCACGCACACACACACACACGCACACACACACACGCACACACCGTCAGGTTTCTCCATGGGCCTGGACAACACGAAATTTGATGACTTTATGAGAATAGCTGACAAAAATGATGTAGGAGCCCTTTTGCCCCGCTTAAACCCAGAGCCAAGGACACCACAGCACCCACAGTCTCTCTCTCTCTCTCTCTCTCTCTCTCTGCACCCTCTTTTTTTTCTGTGTTAGAGCTCATCTTTGGTTTCGTTGGCCTTTTTTGCATCTTCAGCTTTCATGGCCTCAATGTACTTCTTCCTGTCTTCATCCTCCTGAAAAATAGAAAAAGAAGAAAAGATAGCTCTTAAAATAAGTGGACCATTTGAAACACACACACACACACGCACACACACACACACACACACACACACACACGCACAAAACAAATGGCAGGTGCTGAGGGAGACGATTTACCTTCACTCTGGCTTTTTTGGCTTTCTCCATCTCTTTATCTACAAACTTAACCAGGTCCTTCACTGTCCGCTTGCCAGTGTAAATCACCATCTGACAGACACACAGATACCACACATTATCACAATGCTATATACAGTATGCCCAGTTTCCCCCATAGAGCCAGGGTGAACAGATATAATTCCTTTTATTTTTTAATTTTCATTTGATAATCAGTTGGTTCCTTGGTCTCAGTGAATAGGACTCATAAGGATATATTAGAAATTTAGTGCAAATTATCCTCATTTAGCATATGTTTTTGCTTCTGATAAAAAAGTTATGTAATGGTCGCCCCTATCATATATTTAATTTAGCAACAGCAGTGTCTAAACTGTGCTGATGTTTGTGAACATCCAAAATAAGTTCATGTTTTGAGACTACTGCAGGACCAAGTAATCCCATATGAAAAAAACAACAAATTAAATATTAAAAAATAGGAAAAACAAACAACAAAGACAGTACATAAAACTGCTGGGCGATAATTCAATACTATTTTTTATCATCTTTCAGTGGATTCGTATTGTGACGATATGGTGATTTTGGGATATTGTGACACAAAATTCTGCTGTCTAAATTGATGATAACAAGCAAATTTTATTTAAAAGTTCTGACAAAATACAGTATAATATACTGTAGGTATGGTAGGAATATTATTTGAAAATGTCTGTTTTGTTTGACATCACACCTAACATCACCATTCAGTTCAATGGGATGAACATTAATTTGATTATTTAACATACATGAGCCATATCGTGATATTGATTTGAACCATATTGCCCGACCCTGAATAAAACCCCAACATGCTGGTTCCAGGGGGCGTGGCTTACCCTCTCAGCAAACAGTGCAGGGAAGAGGCAGAGCGATGGGTAAGACTCCTGTATGGACAGGTTGATGTCATTGGCCGAGGCGTCGATGCGAGCGATGACCACATCCTCCCGCTGCTGGAAGGCCTTGGCAAGCTCCTCCCACAGTGGGAACAGAGAACGGGACCTCTGACTGTAGGGGAGGTCTGAAAGACACACACACACACACACACACATACACTATTGGATTGCTCTGAGTGTATGATGTGTGAAAATGAATACAAGAGTGTGTGTGAAAAGTGTGTTTACATACATAACATGACAAAGACAGTCTTGTCAGGGTTGAAGGCAACTTTCTCCAGGGTCACTCCCACCAGCTGCTTTACCAGCTGTGTGTCCCAGCCTTCAGGTATCGGCTCACTCTGCATTTTAGGCTACAGGTACATACACACACACACACACACACACACACACACACACACACACACACAATGTTTAAATCTGAACAACATGTGTCCTCAATTCCTTTATTATTTATCATGCTCTCTAGGTGTGCAGTGTGAGTGAGCGGTACCTTAGCCTTGCCTTCCAGGTAGGTTTGACAAAATTTCTTTATGGTCTCTGTGTCCAGACTGTCCGAGGGAAGGTGGTAGGTCACATGGTCTGTCAGGTTGACCAACCGGACGAGGGGAGCCTCGGCCTCCCGAACCCGGAAGTACTCCAGCAGCCTTCCATTACGAGGCTCATCCACGTTCACAAACACGAACAACACCTACACACACACACACACACACACACACACACACACACACACACACACACACACACACACAGGTGAAGTGCTCCAGCAGCTTGCAAGCGGACAGAAACAAGGTCATCCTAAAATGTGCTGCAACATCAATGCTTTCTGTTTGAATTAATTAATTAATTCCGTCAGTCTTAGTGTGTGTGTGCGTGTGTGTGTGTGTGTGTGTGTGTGTGTGTGTGTGTGTGTGTGTAGTTGCTACCTTCAGCCTGAAGTTTTCTGCAGCACTGTAAAAGGCAGAGTGGATCTCTTTGAAGTCCTCCGAGCTTTTGTTGGCAAAGAGGAGGGCATGGTGTAACACGGGGGATGTTAAGATCTGAGTGGCTGTCTGGAGGAGAGAGAAACCTAATCTATTAACAATATATGATTAACTATGGTAAATATACGGGCGGCTTGCATTCACTCGGACCTTGTATGTTGAAATGTGCTTTTAGCAGGTGCAGTATCAGTATCACAGTATCGCTATGTTCAATCGAATCCAAGCTGTGCTGCTATGTGGCTTGACCTTGGAGATTTGACAAGGTGCTTACTCTTACCAACCCTGTGTGTTGCCACAGTTGTTCCTTAACAGAAACTGTATGAAAAAGCCATCTCTAGTAAATTTCCACTTTTATTTTTGTCTTGCTGTATTTGTTTTTCTTTACTTTTTTACAGCAGATGAGGCCATTCAAGGTACAGTGTAGAATGTGGAAGTTGAGTCCACACAGAAATAAATATTACCAACAATACAGGAGTTCTAAGGAGGAGGCCTATAATAAATATGTTAGACAAGAAGGTTATACGATACGATACAATGCGATGTGAACTTCAAATACGGAGCCAAATTCACCAAATAAAATGTTTAGCCTAATTGTAAGAGAACCTCCTACTTTCAATATTCATGCAAAGAGGTATTTGTCCTTCCATGGGTTTACATCAAATAAAAGATGACAAATGAGACAATAACAAATAAAAACTATATGAACTATATGAATAGTTATATAGTTGCATCTGAAGGATAAGTAACCCATCTCAGTGATTTAACACACTACAGAGACACAAAAAACATACGGTTCCAAACTGGATTACACCAGTTAAATGTGTGTGTTTTTCTGTGATACATGTGATATTCTGTACCTGTCCATTGTACTCAGTGACAGGCTCCATCTGGTAGACAGTGATAAAGATCATCAGCTCCTCCTTAGATGTCTGAGGGGTCATTTTGTATGACTGGATGAGCTTCGACTGCACCAGACAGACAGGCACACAAACACACACACACACACACACACACACACACACACACATGGTTTTAACTTTTATAGCCATCTGCTGTCAGAAGTGTTTCTCAGTTGCTTAAAGTGAAGTGTGTGTGTGAGTGTGTGGGTGTGTGTAGCGTTACTTTCAGATTGCTTTGGCATATTTGAGGTATAAAGGGACACGATGAGTGTGAGTGTGTATTGTGTGTGTGGTACCTTTTTGAGCAGCAGTACAACATCATGTGTGATGTCATATTTGCTGATGAGCTCTTTGTTCTGGGTCACAGCAAAGCTAACGTCAGGAAGGTCGACCGCTGCAGCGTAGAACACCTGGATGTAGTCGTGGTCCAGGTCCTACACACACACACACACACACACACACACACACACAATTATTATTCATAAACGTCCAAGTCCAGTCGCAACACCAATGAGAAGAGAGGGAAAAATCAAACAGCATCCAGTCACCTTGAAGAATCCCACCACTCGCAGTTCCTCTGACTTCTCTGATTGGCTGAGATCAGTGATGAGGTCAGCAGCAGACCCCGCCCTCCTCTTCAGCCAGGTCAAAATGGAGGCAGTGTTCTGTGGAACTAAACAATCACAACGCAGGAAAGTAACAATTAACCTTTAAGATTTTACCTCAGACCCAAACCAAGTGGGATTCAACAGTTAATATTAAAAGGCTGTAGTTCTTAAACAAGTGATAAACTACAACTCCATAAACCCATGCTAATTTGAGCTTACTATAGGTAATGTATAAAGCATGTATTAGGCTTCGTGTGTACCGGGACAGGGCACTGGGTTGTGTTTGTCTCCAGACAGGTACAGCCTGAGTATGGGCGGGCCCGTCGCGTTCAGGTCTTTCGCCAGGTCCTTCTCCTTAGAGACGTCAACCATGGCCAGTCTGACCTCTGACCCCTGGAGCTCTGCAGCGGCACCTTGGAAAGCTGCTGACACACGATGGCTATCTCCAGACAGCGGTGCGTCTACACACACACACAGAAACAAACATATAATAATAATAATAATATGCTGCAATGTTTGGTAGCTACATTGGAAACATCCTTTTGATTGTGACTATAATTGTCCGTGCAGTCACTGGCAGTTGCTGAACCACCAAATAAGATAATTACAAAGAATTTAATTATCTTTATGATGGCTATGCAAAACACGGTCAGTTGCATGTATTACATTATGTAAACACGCAGATCAAGATCAAGCAGTGTGAGTCTCTGTTGTAACTTACAAAAGTGAACAAGCAGCTGCTTGTGTTTTCTCAGCGCTCTGTTGAAGTTTCCTTTCTTCAGCTGTAAAACTCCATCTTCCTCAGGCTGTGTGTCAGCGGAGACGCACACACACAGACAGAAGGCCGTCACCCCCAGTAGCAACAGTCTCCTCATGTTGGTTTACCCACAGACTGACAAATTGAATGCTGGAACAGGCTTGACAGGAAGGCATGGAGGGGGTGGTGAAAGAAAGGGCTGATAATAAGTGTGTGTGTGTGTGTGTGTGTGTGTGTGTGTGTCAGTGCTGAGCTGGTAGTTAAGAATGCCATTGTTATCTGCCGTGCTTGGCCCACCAGTCTGTAGCTGATTAACTCTCCTATCTGAGCCCTGCTGTATCTCTGCTGTTGGCTGCTGTTCATATCACGCATATCACTAATATCACTTTGCCCTTTGCCTTACACTATTTGGCTCAGCAAGGTCAAATGCAAACACAAAAGCATGCACACACACACACACACACACACACATGCACTCATACACATGCATGCACATACACACTAATTCACTCACACCGAATTCACCCCCTTGCACAGGTGTTAGTAAGGTGAAAGAAAAATGAAATAAGCACAGGACTTTGTCAAAGTAATTAAGACAAATTTTATTTTCCTATCAACATGATAGAATGATAAATGCTAATAGTAACAATATTTTGGAGTAAAATAGCAGAAGTTGAGTCCAACTTGGCAGGGAAACAGAGCATTACACATCATTACAACAATAGGGGAAAAAAAGGGGCATTGATCAGTCAGGAATCATTGATCAGACAGCTGCACACACCCAGCAGCACTGGATCTGCCCTGCTCTCCTCTCCTTCACCCCGTCTACTAAGAAGGGTGCAATTCACTACTTACAAACAAAAAGCCTCTCTCCCTTTCTCCCTAACATTTGTTTTCAGATCTTTTCTGTCAGTTCTACTGCTTGTTTTTCTGTTGCAAAATAATGCGAAAGCTATTTTATGATGCGTGTAATGATATTTGGAAAGTAATATTTGGATATAGGATGTGCTCAGCTCCGTTGACTGAAGTTATAAATATGTGCTATACCTAATTACGCCTAAAAATAACTTAAAGATGAACTGCACAGAAGAATAAATTATAGCCTACATTTCCTTTAGGCTTTGTTTGCTGTAATGAAGAAAAGCATTTCTACTGAAATATCCATGCCTTGCCCCCTTTATCACTGAATTAAATATGAAATTTAAAGAGCATTGGCCATTGCTACTTTTACATTTCTGAACGTTATCAAAATAAAGTGATCATGAGTCATGAGAAAAATAATCTTAATTACACTTTCTCTTGTCATGCCTTTGATCTTCGGCCTGGACATCATCCGCTTCATCATAAATGTCCCTTCCCTCTCTCTTTTCATCAGTCATAATGTAGCCATTCCTCAGTGCAATGTAATGTTGTAGAGCAAAAGATTTGGCACAGCTTGAGAGATAAGAACAAGCTTTTACTAGGTGTTACTAGGTGTTTTCTGGCTTATGCATGGAAGGATTGCTTTGATTAATCTCCTTGCTGCGCTCTACAACTCAAAATACATGCTTAGGCTAAAAGTGCAAAAGTCTGGCTTTGCCTGGTTCTCTTCCATATTTTTAGAAATGCATGAGTGCCTGGTTCGTAGATCAGAACCTTCCAGTTTGCCAAACCTCAAAAACATTTAGTAGATCTGAACTCCTCAGGGACGGACTGTGATTAGAAAAATAATGTTGGTAGGATTAGGTGGGACGGGGGCATTATTTACAGTATCCTGACATCATCATCTGGTGTATACGTGCACGTGGTTTTGGCAATGTGGGCAGGAGTGATATGCGTCTTGCATTCCATGCGCCATGAATGGGATCAGACAGCAGCCACAGACCAACCTAAACACACACACACACACACACACACACACACACACACAAATTAAATACATAGAGAAGAATCAGTGGCATTCTGACGTTAAAGAGATACTAGATGGTCTCTGTGTGTGTGTGTGTGTGTGTGTGTGTGATCCTCTCACCCCATCACTGTGAAGAGTATACACATGCACCATGCAGCCCTCCCAGGAACGTATGAAACTTTAGTAGTGACAACTTGGTGGCAGTAGGGGCACAGTATCACACCGGGGCCGTCTCCCAGTGTAGATATGGGCTGCGGCTGGACCACCACTACTGTTGGGTTCGCTCTCTGCTGCCTGCTCTCTACTGACTCTATTATTCCAACTGGCAGGCAGAGAGAGAGAGAGACAGAGAGAGAGAGAGAGATATGAAAGATGGAGGGAGACAGAGGAGGGGTGGAGGAGGAGGAGGAGGAGGAGGAGGAGGAGAGGAGAAAACAGGATAAAGAGAAAAGCAAATTCAGTGTTGTTTTGGTTGGTTTCTATATGTAACATTTAGAGGAAAAATAAAGGTGTAGTCCTATTACTTTGTGTTGATTGATGGATGATGTATCCAGTCTGCTGCGGGGGTGAGGTCACAGCAGTTGGCATTGTGGGTGGAGTCAGGACAGGGAAAAGATCTGGTTGCAGGGTAACTACAAAAGGCACACACTTCAGCAATAACCCATGCAGGCCACAGTATAAGGAAATTACACTGCAACTGAAGGTATTTTGGCAGAGAGGGTGAGCAAGTGGGAGAGAGAGAGAGATAGAGAGACAATACCTGCTTCTCCATAGCTGGGAGGGGGTGTGGCTGGCGATGCAAGGGGCCCATCGTAGGGAGGGGGAGGGGAGATGGTGAATGCCCCTGTGTCCAGAGCGGGAGGGTGGCGACTGGCCTCATCGTACGACGGAGGGTCCATCAGGAGATCATCAAACGAAACAGGGTGCTGCCGATAAAGACGAGGAGAGACAGAGATCTGATGCAGACCTTCATACACCACACAAAACGCACAGTGCCAGGTTCACACCTTGTAAGCCTAAACATGTAGTCATTGCCAGTTCACCATAGTTCCTAACTGGGATCCAGCCCAGTGTTTGTCAACAAATCAGCAATAAATAAGTAATTTGAACGTAATTTGAATATCCCAGCCCCCAGCCTCCCTGTAGTTAGAGCCGTTGTCCATGGTGGTGCACAAATCCCAAATCTCTGGAGTCGATTCCAACTGTGATTCTAATTGTGGGAGTCACTGGGATCGACTCCTCAACTTCTATAGATTAAACAGCAGCAGGGAGCTACATTTGAAACCAGTGTGTATTTACCAGTCTAAACCTTGACCAGAGCAGTATGCATTCAAAGTGAGATTGTGGCAGGGTCATTGTCATAGTACAACACACACTGCAGCATCCACTGCAGCAAATAATGGTTGGTACAAAGAGAGAGAGGAGATCCTGTGCTTTCCTTCAATATAACACTTACACACATACACTTTCAATTACTTTCAGAGTTAAAATATGAAACTTACTCCAAAAATATGGGACTTAATATAGCAGGTGGTGTCATGTCCCAGTTTGGTATTACTTACCGTATAGAATAAGTAAACTTAAATAATCCAGAGCAGTGCATATTGATCAACATCAAGAAATAGAGGAGATCATGGACTTCCATTCAATATATAACACTATGTATCTCATTTGTTATGTGATTTGCATAGTTAGTTACATATTAAAATATGTGAGTCATACCTAGAAATCAGCTGCTGTCAGCTGCCCAGTTAAACACGCATAAATTCAAATAGCAGTGTAAAATGTGTCATTGTGTAATGCTGAGCACTCTCATTAAGAAATGGCACCACAACAAAACTGTGAATCATGCGGTTCCACCTCACCACCTGCACCTCAAGAGAAATTTATGAGTCACTACATCACTTCTATCGCACTCTGTCTAAAACTCACAGACATTAAAGTGGCGTAGCTACAGTGTGTAGCTAATTATCCTGGACCAGAGACGTTCACATGGGACTTTTCTCTTACGTAAGCAAGCAATACCCACCTGTATCTGATCCAAACAAGTATAGATCTGTCTCTGCCATATACAAAGTGTAAATATGCGACATGTAGTACTCAGCCTCACAAATGAAACTGTGTGATATATGTGAGATATCAAAACAGTGGTCTTACCTTAGACAAATGAGGAAACTCAGCTGACAGAAACACTTCCCATGTTGGAGGCAGTCCTGACATCACAGCCTGCTCAACCTGTTTCACTCTGGAATGAGAAACATGTGGCTCTTCACTTCCCTCATACGGTCCTCCCTGCTATTTCTGTTTCCCTCATACAAACCAACCTTTACCTGTTTCCCTCGTACAGTCCTACTGTGTTTACCTGTTTCCTTCATATGAACCAACCCTCTTTACCTGTTTCCCTCATACAAACCTTCCGTCTTTACCTGTTTCCCTCATAGAGTCCTACCTTCTTTACCTGTTTTCCCCATACAAACCTATCTTCTTTACCTATTCCCTCATACAAAACAAACCTTAATTATGTATTTTCCTTGTGCGTTTCTCCCTTCACCTGTTTCCCTAATAGGCCAAACCTTTTTGAAGAGCATGACGGAGCTGGTTTTCACCTCATACTTCTGGAAAACCTCAGACCCTATCGTCTTTTCCTCTTTCCCTCAAACACGCCTTCCTTCCATCTATCTATCTATCTATCTATCTATCTATCTATCTATCTATCTAACTCTTTGTACCATGCACCTCCTTGGCTATATCCACCATTATCTACCACTCTGTTTCGCCACTCACGGCACTTCAGGAATGAGAACTACGACTCTGTTTCTATCTGTCCATCTACCTATGTCCTCTTTCTTTCTTTCTTTCTTTCTTTCTTTCTTTCTTTCTTTCTTTCTTTCTTTCTGTCTGTTTACCAATTATGTTGTCCTATCTACCTCTTGCTCTCTCCATATACCCACCGCTGTTTTGTACGGCAGATCGGCTCCATTACCACTTCTTCTCTTTACCACCCATCAACTTCTGTAAATGTCTTCCTCTCTGTGTGTGTTCCCCTTGTAATTCTTTTTCCAATTAAGGAAGTCTGGGTTTATGTTGACCTGAATGGCACATTTGGGTGCTCTTCATAAACTTGTTCACTGATAAACTTATCACATAGCCATTTTGTATACTAAAGCAGAGGTGTTTAGGTTTTCCTTCATGTTGAAAAAGTCAGGAGGAGGCACAGGTGACACATTCAGCTTTATAACTGAACTGTTTATTCTTGATGTATATTTACACTTCAGCAATCACAGTCGTCAGTCATTTTTCATGTGATTTTTCAAATACAAAGTTGAAAAACCCTCCCTCCCCCTGTGACAACTCCCCCAGGTCAACTTTCCTGTTTAAGTAAGGATTAAAAAAGGCACAATCAAATGTCAAAATACTTATCAAACTAGCCTGAGTTCTCCATTTTATTCATTACTTTGTTGGACACTACATGCAACTTCCAGGTGTAGGAAGCTTAGAAATTGAAACGTTTACCAGTCAACATGAATTGTCCAAAGTAACTATTATGTTATGGGAAAACAGGTTTTAGGTCAAATTAAGTGTTACAGACACACCCAAGCAATGTTTAGAACCCACTGAGAGCTGTTACAATGCATGCATATCATAAAAAAAAAAAAAAAAAAATACAGTTATTATTATTGTTATAATAACTCATTACTAACTAATCACATCAGTTAAAACAGTTATGAATGCTCAACACCATGTGACCAAAATTAATTTTATTAGGAAACACTGGAAGC